>NW_028292149.1:1660000-1665000 GCF_963383615.2 Lipophrys pholis
AACACAACACAATCAAAGCTTTGATAGTGAATGGTGAAGACAAGCTCCTCAGGAGTTTTCCTCCTTGTCTTCCATGAACTGATTCAGTTGAAATCAGTTGATAACAACCTAAGAACTTCAATTTGACAAAAATAAGTTTTTCAAATCAAAATGAATATAGTAACTAGGTAGACCAGGTAGCTTCAACACTGAGCAGGGAGCATCTACATGGCAACATGACGCTGATCTCCTTTGATATCCTTTGATCTCCATGAGGTTCCTCTCTCATCTGCTGAATTGAATCCACAGGTGGTAATGAGGCATTGATGGACTCTGCCGATCTCTGATTATGTAACTAAACATACCTGTGAGCTACAAGCTTTAAATACTGGAGTTTTAATCACAGCAGGAGGTAAGAACTCAAGGGTTTTTTGTACAGAAGTATCTGCAGATAAACTTCATCCACAACTGAAGGTTAGAGTCTGCTGGAGTCAGTCCTGCAATATGCAAATTAGCCATGTGCACCAGACAGGAGGAAGCCTAACTTTGGGTTTGAGTATCTTTGTAAATAAAGTGACTCAGTTCTCACCGTAGGTTTCCATATTTATTCTTTATTTACTTGGAAACAGTTCATTTCTCATCTTGAAGTTATACTTTTCAGCTGGAATTCCAGTCCTGGCTTCTCCTGAAGGTTTGTAGTTTCTGTTTATACCCCAGTGGTACGTTCATTCATCGAGGCAGTCCGTTTCCTTACGCTCGCAGTAGGGATGTCCCGATCCGATCGGTAGATATCGGATCGGGGCCGATATTAGTGATTTGTGAGTGATCAGGAATAGGCAAATCCAGCCGATCACCCCGCCAATCTAAAAAAAAAAAAAAAAACGCGGTCCGCAACGTCACCTAATAACCACAACAATCAGGGACTACAAGCTCCGGTTGAGCTGCAGAAGCTAGATGCAGGCGGAGCGGGGCCATAGACCTATAAAACTAGAGTTATATATAGTGGTTTATGTGTTTCTGTGCAGGAGACTACTTCTACATTTCTATGTGGTCTGTCTTCTTCTGCTTTTTGTTGTGTTTGGTGAGTCACAGCGCCCCTACAGGCCTGGCATGTGTACTACATGCCCTGAAGCCTCGTGTTGAGCCGTGTTCATAGTGAGGTGAGGACAGAAGTTTTTGGGAGAAGGCCAGGGAGAACAGAAATCGGTTTTTTCGTCGTGTGGATGTACCCTAAGTTTACAACAACAACTAAAGAAAAAGCCGCACCGAAGCAGCAAACTCTCCACTTCAAAATAAAGGATTTTAAAATAAAGGATTTTAAAATAAAGGATAAGTACCCACAGGGGAGCGATATGGAGAAAAAAGTAACCCAGACGGTTACGCTAGTTTGAAGGGAGACTGAGATATTCTGAATAAATTTTTTGAGAGTACTATGTTTAGACTACTTTTGTCAAACAGGTTTTACCACTTTGAAGTGGACTAAAGTGTTTATAATTCACATTGAAATGTAAATGTTTTGTGACATTCAGGTCAAACCTCTCATACTGCTTTAAGGTAAACTGAAATTTAATACACAAAGAAGTTACATTGGAGCCTCAGAGCATTTATGTTTAAGTCATTCTGAGAAGAATTTTGATTCAATAAGTGAGTTTTACAATAATTTCTAGGTAAACAAAGCTTCTGCCAATAGTGCTTTTAGCTTCATACATCTTAGTCGCTCCAATAATAGACTATTGAGTATCTTTGCAATAGCAATGTAAGTATCGGATTGGGAAAGTATCGGTATCGGTCGATACTCAATTCTGAAAAATCGGATTGGTATAGGGGGCATAAACCTGACCCCCCCCCCACACACACACACACACACTCTCAGCCAATCACAGACCACCTCGCTGTAACATGTAACGCTGCGTTCATGTACCATGAAATTATAGGAACCAACAAACATCATCATTGAATCATTACAACAATAACAACTGCAGAGATTTTACACTAGTTTTCTATTTTTCTTTAGTCAAAAGATGTAATGGCAGGAAGCCCCCCGCCTGTTCAGACGGTGGGGGTGTTGTAGACAGGAAGTAACTAAATAAGTTACTTGTAATCTAACTTAGTTACTTTTAAAAGCAAGTAATCAGCAAAGTGACTAAGTTACTTTTAAAGGAGTAACTAGTAATCAGTAATACTACTTTTTCAAGGTGGTAACACTGCTTATGAGAGTCTAATCAGGGCTTGTTCATGATGGTGAGTTGATTGTTGGAGTTTCCAGATTACAGATGTCACACCAAGTGGTGAACCACTCATGGCTGGAGGAAAGAACAACCTGGTTCTCCTGGGCAGTGAAAAGGTTTAAGGTTCCTTGTAAGCTGGCAAAGTTTGGAGTTCCTTCATGAGTTGACAGTTCTGTCGTGAGCCCTTGGCGTATTGATGATTGCCTACAGCAGCTGGCTACGACCCTGACAGACAGCATGCATCTCAACATCTCCTCCTTAGTATAGTGGAGAGTATCCCCGCCTGTCATATGGGAGCTGGGGGTTCAATTCCCTGACAGGGAGTACTGCTCTTTAGTTTACTAACTGATAACCCTCAGGTTCAGGTCAGAAAGGCCCTTTTAATCACTTCCTTCCAGGTCACACAGCGTTTACCAACATTGATGTGTTTGTGAAAATTTGAGTTGAAAAAGAGCAAGAAGAGCGCCCTCTAGCCAGGGGGATTAAAAGCTCACAGCACCTGCTATTCTCAGGCAGTCTCCCATACAAGCAGATGGCGCTAGATGGCGCTGTTTGTTCAACAAATGTTTGAAAACACACTTCTTTGCCAATCTTTCAGCCTCTATCTTCAAACCAACAGCGCCATCTGGTGGAGTCAGAAAATAAAGAAAATGGTTGATGAGGCTTCATTTGGCCGAGGCTCCATCGAGGCTCAGTGCCGGTGTAAGATTGTAAAAGGACCCTCATAGAATCTGAACCCCGAGTTCCATTTTCCACTGTAGGATATATGGAGCCCTAATATTTGTACTGAAATGTTAATAGAATTTAAGAACATAAATGAATATGAACAGAAACAACAACATATATTAGATAGAGAGTAACTATTTTATTCTAGATAAACTATGAGAGAGAGAGACATACTGATGGTAGATTTTAAAAGAGGAGGACTAATAGGAGGACTCACATGTCCCTGGTTCTAAAAGAACTTCATTGGCTGCCAGTGTCCTATAGGATCCAGTTTAAAGTTCTGGTCCTGGTCTTCAGAGCCTTGCATGGTCAGGCTCCTTCTTATCTCAGTGATCTGGTCCAGCCTTACACCCTGAATGGCTCTGAGGTCTGTGGATCAGAACCTGCTGAAGGTTCCACGCTCTCATTTTCTCACTAGAGGTGACCGATCCTTCCAGGCTGTTGCTCCACTACACTACAGAAACTCTGCTGGAGGTTAACAGGGTCGTGTGAAAACATTTGACTCCAAGCAGCAACTCAATCCAGAAGAGACTGGAACAAGAACACAGCTCCTTGGACCGCTTGGTTTCCTCACTCAGCTCATCTCACTCTGAGGGAAAAGTTGTTCTGGATGAGAAAAAAGTTCTTCTGAGAACATCAGTCCTCATCACTTTCTGCAGAGGAACATAGAGAGTGAGCTACCAGCAGCTGCTCTCTGTGGAGGAGAACATCAGTCCTCACCTCCACCCTTTTTGACAGGGTGAAGGTGTGTGTGTGTGTGTGTGTGTGTGTGTGTGTATGTGTGTGTGTGTGTGTGTGTGTGTGTGTGTGTGTGTGTGTGTGTGTGTGTGTGTGTGTGTGTGTGTGTGTGTGTGTGTGTGTGTGTGTATGTGTAAACAGAAAAATACCATGAGCAACTCTTAACAGCATGTTTTACCTTTAACCTTTTACCATATTTACTACCTTAAATGAATTGCCTTAAATTATTAACCGTTGATAATCTCTACCTTGAGTGCTCTTAATATGTAATTTCCATGTATATTTACAACTTTGTCCTTTTTAACCATATGTCTGTACCATGAAATAATATAAATGACCTTTTACTTTACATAACAATTAAACTGTAAAATTGAAATCACAGTACACTAAGCATGGCTTTTACTGCTCATCAACGTTCCTGGTACTTCCATCTGATTTACAACAGTTACTCCTGATTGACCACACCTTGTCTGGGAGTTCTTTCAAAGAAAAAGCATAAGCACTATACTATCATTACAACATGAAATAAACACGTATGAACCATTGCAAAAAAAGAACTTAATATCCAGGTCATTTACAAAGTCTATTTTCTGACATATTTGTATCCCTGCTAATCTGTTGTTGGTCATGCTGAGGTGATACAGTGGAGCATTTTCACTGTTTCTCTTCTTTATTCAAAGATTGTCATTCATTCAGAATGTCAGATTCTGATCAAAGTAAATATCAAAGTAAAGAAAGGAATTTAGTCACTTTGATCTTTCCAAATCCTTGGAAATAGTATAGCCTAGTTAGAACCAGATGGCGTAATACTACTTCATGGATACCAACTTCCATTAAAGCCAAAAGAAGAAGAAGAAAGTCACTTCAGGATAGTGTTGGTGACTTACAGACTGCACATCTCCATCTTCAGCCCACAACAATCAGGGTTCTAATTTACAGATGATTTAAGGCCCGTTTACACCACAACAAAAACAAGTGGAACCACAAAACTTTAGTCACATTTGGGCTCCGTTTATACGACAGTGGTGCTCGGATCCACTGCAACCGTCACTTTTTGGTCCCGGCTCTCAAGGTGGAACTTTTCTTTCACACTCCCGACTCCCCCCACAGGGACAGGCGGAGGCTACGGAACACTGTTACTGAGCATGTACACCTCCGCCGGGGTAAATAGTGCTTCTACTCATGTGTGAGTAACAAACATGGCGATCCATCCATCCATCCATCCATCCATCCATCCTTCTTTCATCCTTCCATCCATCCTTAAATCCCTCCCTCCATCCATCCATCCATCCATCCATCCATCCATCCATCCGTCCATCCATCCATCCG
>NW_028292149.1:1675000-1707500 GCF_963383615.2 Lipophrys pholis
CCCTCCATCCATCCATCCATCCATCCATCCATCCATCCATCCATCCATCCATCCATCCATCCATCCATCATCCATCCTTCCATCCATTGTTCCATCCATCCATCCATCCATCCATCCATCCATACATACATACATACATCATCCATTGTTTCATCCATCCATCCTTCCATCCTTCCATCCATCCATCCATCCTTCCATCCATCATCCATCCATCCATCCATCCATCCATCCATCATCAATCCATTCATCCATACATCCATCCATACATCCGTCATACATCCATCCATACATCCCTCCATCCAGCTGTCATCATTCAATCCATCCATCCATCCATCCACCCATCCATCCATCCATCCATCCATCCATCATCCATCCATCCATCCATCATCCATCCATCCATCTATCCATCCATTCATCATCCATCTGTCCATAGATCCCTCCATCCATCCATCCATCCATCCATCCATCCATCCATCCATCCATCCTTCCATTCATACATACATACATACATACATACATACATACATACATACATACATACATACATACATACATACATACATACATACATACATATATCCATCCATCATCCATGATGTGATCCAGCAAACATGTCCAAGCAGTAGTGGTGTGTTGTTGCTTCTCATTGTCAATAGAACCATGAGAAAGTATGAGAGTGACTGATACGCTTGTATGATCACTGGACCTTTTGAAAGCAGTCAGACTCTCATACTGTACCAGTAGCATCTGTGTCATTCACAACCCGTCTCCATCTTAACTGGACGTTCTGTGTACACATATGATTTTGTGTTTTCATCTGTGGACTGTTGGCTAGTGAGTGTGTTGCCTTCAGTGGCAAAGGGAAATAAAACCTCTGCATGAACAGGAATCATGGAGCCTCCCCCTTCTCAGCTCCAAGTGTCCAAATCTGAACAGCTGGTCTGGGCTCTGAGTGGAAGCTGAGGTGGTCGTGTGCCTGGGCCTCCAGTCTAATCCACTCCACTCCAAGTCCAAGTCCGAGTGTAAAACTCAGTCTCAGTCTCTATCTAGGTCCACTCTCTCTCTCTCTCTCTCTCTCTCTCTCTCTATCTCACGGTGCAACCTCAGCTCCGCCCACTGCTCCCAGAGTCCAGATCCATATTTCACTTTCTCTTGTATTGTTTGATTGTACACTCATAGTGACAGGGCGTCTTTTCCTTTATAAATGAGTTCCCAGTCTTCTGATTGTACCTCAATAACTAGTTTATCCAGGGATTCCTCTCTTCTGACTCATTTGTAATGATATCCATCTGTTGTCTGTTTTAATCTTTCTGTGGTTTTTATTGGAAATAGTAAAAAAACAAACAGACATGAAATCACTGATATCATTGACTAATACGCCCTTGTACGTTTTCTTCATTTGAATTTTATTTGCTGATTGTTTCATCTGAATGTTTAATCTGTTCCACCTCTTTAAGCTACATCAATAACCAATGTAATACGCCCCCTGGATTTGGTCACCACAGTCACACGGTCAAAGAGCAAGTCAGCCTCGCTGCTGGCCCCTGCTGGCCGCGCCCCGTCACTATCTGTCAAATCCTGTTACAGAGTGCTCTGGTGTCTGTGGGAAAAAACTTGAAACTGAGCAAGATGACTATTGCAGCAACACGTCATCAGTAGGATAAAACTAAGCTGTCTCTTGATGGTCTACGACAGGGTGTCCAAACTGGGTCAGAGAGTGCTGGTGTCCTGCATGTTTTAGTTCTCTGCCTGCTTCAGCATACCTGAATCTAATGATGACGTCATCACCAAGGTTGTGAAAAAGAACAATAATGAGCCTTTCATCACAAAGTGGATGGGAGAGGCACCGGATGGAGATCAACGGAGATCAAAGCCGGAGGAAATCTTGGATCTGAGCATCTCCATGGCAAAAGGCACTGATCTCCTTTGATCTGATAGGAGATCAGCACTGGAGCCATGGAGACGCTCAGATCAAAGGAAATCAGCTTTGTAGAGTTGTAATGTGCTAGTACTCATCCTTACATTTTTCTAGAAATTTGTCTTCAATCACCTTTTCTCTACCTACACCCTCTACTTGAACCTTTACCTGTTTATTTATTTCATATTTTCCAAATATCATGATTTTGGTTTGACCTAGATTTAATGAATTAGATTTCATTTCTCTGAATGTATCTAGTATGTCATTGAAGAGTTTTCCTAGTATTTCACAACCCAGTCTCATGTTAACGGGTCGGTTTGGACCCCATTTACATCACAAGGTTCCAAGTGACCACAACTTGTCTGTTGAAGAAAAGTGTTACTTTTACACAACAGCAGCAGGAACACTGACAACAATGGAGTTTCTACAATGTGAGCCAGCCACAGTGAGCAGTGGTCGTCTCATGTGTAGGATATTACAGTGAACCTTCCATGACCACAGAACAAGTAGCCTGGCTAGCTCAGTCGGTAGAGCATGAGACTCTTAATCTCAGGGTTGTGGGTTTGAGCCCCATGTTGGGCGGAGCTCTGTTTTCAGACAGTGGTGTCCTCAAGGACAGAAGACTTGGGATCTGAAGGTTGCTAGTTCAAGTCCTAGAATTGAGAGGTCACCACTGTGGGTCCAGAGCATGATCTTTGACCCCCATCAGCTCCTTAAGACCTTCACCGTGTCACCAAGTCCTTCATACCGTATCACTTTGTTCTTAATTTTAATTTGAAAATAAAAAAAAGCTCTTTAACTTTTCGCACTTGGGTGTGAGAGATGTGTGTCATCAGCCATGGCTGAACGTCATTGACCGTCTCTCCTTTGTTTCCCACTCTGCTTTACTTTTTAACCTTTATCTGACCAGTGGCCTGTACTAGGAACCCTGATCAACATATCCAGGATCTCCCTGTTTCCTGGGTTGACTGATCTCGATTACCATTACTACCAAGCAGGTTATCAACTCGCTGGTTCAACCCTGACCTACGTGTGCGAAAAGGGCGGAGTTTGCAGGGTGTGACCAATCACACACAGAGAAACTCTGCAGAGCAGTTTACAGATTACTGAAGGAGCAGTTATTCTCTGAGATTATGAAGAATTAAAACACATCCAGCAGCTAAAAGCAACACTGCTGCTGCAGCCAAAGCCAGAACATTCCTGACTTGTTAATGCTGACTTGGTGAGATTATATGATATTAATTAATCAGCAATAAGAACGGACAGCACGTCCGCTGATCAATCAGGTTCACTTTATTACAGCAGAACCGTGTCGGGCTGAACTTCCTCACTGATCTTCTTTTAGTTTAGATTTTCCATCCAGTTGTTTTGAGGCGGTGGTTCTCTTGTTAGAGTGTTTTATGTTGGAATATTAATTGATCACCGTGACGACAGGAGTAGTTCTGTGTTCCCTAAATTCCTGTTTCTGCAGTTCTGTCAGTTGTAATCATTAACCTCATAAAGATAAACAAACCTGGAACAAGTCAAGAATAAAAACATCCTTCAAAGCCTCAGTGACGAGGGTTTATTTTATTATGTCAAAAAGATCACTCTGAATTACTTTCTCATCTCTCCGCTGCAGCTCAGTGCTGAATCATCATCATTCTAGAATGGGCAGGTCATTTTCCAAGAGATCTGATTGGTCAGGAGGCGGAGCTTTGACCTCTTATCCGAAACATAAACTGCTCTGGAGCAGGTTAGACTTTCAGTGTCAGTTGCCGGGTGATTTATCCTGGTGAGAAGTGAGTGAGCGTTGTAGTACAGGAAACCCAGAGTTAATCCTTGAAGTTTTCTCGATAAGCTAAAATCCAGCTTTGTAGTACAGGCCTCAGGTTTGAGCTCATTATTGGTAAAGTCTATGGAGCTGTCCATGGTGCTGAAATAGCCTGTCAGCAGTTGTGTTGCTAGATTATCAGCAGATTTAGTGATAAAGCCAAGGCGCTGTCCGTGGTGCTGAAATAGTGCAAAATGTGCTGCACAACTCCATGTAATCACTACCTTCTGTCTCTGTTTACATTATTATTCTCTTATTGGCAGCGGCTAAATTCAGTTCAGATCCAGATCAGATCCATAATGTGATTAGTCAACAAGTGAAAGAGCCAATAGGCTGTAAGGACCCACTACAAGTCCCTGCCCCCCAGCGCCCTCCCTGGGATTATGAAAACTAGTGAATGAGTGGTATTTAATGAAACCATCCACTGCATTGGCTAGGAAACGGACCCGGGGCTCCAGCGTGGCAGGAAAGAAGTGGACCACTGAACCACCACCTCACATGTCAGCACATTCCAGCCACCAAAGCTCATCTGATCCCACTGCTGTTCTCAGTGAACCCCTCCCCCACAGTCTGAGTGACACTCAGCTGTGGTGACACAAGAAGAGATGCTACGACCCTGACAGACAGCATGCATAGCAACATCTCCTCCTTAGTATAGTGGAGAGTATCCCCACCTGTCACGTGGGAGCTGGGGGTTCAATTCCCTGATTGGGAGTGCAGTTGTAAAGAAGTAGGAAGAGTCCCCTCTTTACATTTGAGAACAGTCTGAAAAATATGGAGAAAAAAACACATTTGATTGTATGATCTGAATAATAAAGTAGAACTCAGCCCGCCACAGTACTAATATCAATACAAGAGAAGACTGACTCCTCACTAGAACCCAAAGGTTTGGTTCTATCTGTTGACTTGCAGTGGTGGACACACTGATTTCTAGATGTTTGAAGTGGAAGATATGCAGTTCATATACCATCCTACAGGGGGAGCTGCAGCACTCTCAGCCCTCCTACTTGTCTTCAATCTATTGGTACCAAGTGAAGTCCAGAGTTTTGATGGATGATGGTTCTCATAATATTTGAGAAATAACCTCCTCGTTAGTATAGTGGAGAGTATCCCCGCCTGTCACGAGGGAGACGAGGGGAAAGCAGAGTCACATGATTTGTTTCCACAAGTTTCCATCCTAGTGGACAAAGCTGCCATGACAGTTTCTCTAAAGCTTCAGTTCAAGAAGAAGCCCTGAGTTCACATTCGTGGAACTTGTTGAAGTGAAACTCAGAGAGCAGATGGCATCGTACAGGTGTTCCTCACCTGTTGAACTAATGCTGGATTTACAGAAGAGTGGCTTCATGACAGCTGGGGAACATCTGGACCTGATGTCACAAAGACTCCACATTGTGACATCACTGTGATGTCACAATGTGGAAGTGTGGTAACAGACACATGACAACAATACATAGCAACATCTCCTCGTTAGTATAGTGGAGAGTATCCCTGCCTGTCAAGTGGGAGATGGGGGTTCAATTCTCCGACATGGAGTGCAGCTCTTTAGTTTACTTACTGATAACCTTCAGGTCAGAAATACCCTCCCAGTCATTTCCTTCCAGGTCATGCAGCATTTGGCGACGCTGATGTGTTTGTGAAAATATGAGTTTATAAGAAGCACGAAGAGCGCCCTCTGGTGAGCGCAATCACAGGGCCATGTAAAGAACGGAAGTGGGCCTATGGAGACACGGCCACCGGGGTATAAACAAAAACTAAAAGCCTTCAGGAGAAGTCAGGACGGGAATTCCAACTGAAAAGTAAAACTTCAAGATGGGAAATGGACTGTTTCCAGGTAAAAAAAGAATTTATATGGAAACCTAAGGTGAGAACTGAGTCACTTTATTTACAAAGATACTTAAACTCAAAGTTAGGCTTCCTCCTGTCTGGTGCACATGGCTAATTTGCATATTGCAGGACTGACTCCAGCAGACTCTAACCTTCAGTTGTGGATGAAGTTTATCTGCAGATACTTATGGACAAAAAAACACAGAAGTGGTCTGAGTGAAATCACTTTGGTGTCTGTTCACACTTGTCTTCAGGACTCGGCACTTGTGATCTGATCACCTGAAACACAGTAGAAGCCTGCTGGGCCCAGAACCCAGAGCTCCATGGATCCAAACCTTCCTCTTCTACTGACACTTTCTCTACTATGTCTTCCAGAACTTTCCCAGGGAGGCTGCAAAGTGTGATACCATGATGATTCTATCTGCTAACTCTGTTTGGTGATGTCATAGTGATGTCATAAAAGAATGGAAGAGATCAAAGTGACAATGTTTCTTTCTTCACTTTGATCTCCACTCTCTCTCTCTCTCAGCAACAACATTTCACATATACGGTACAAATCCAGCTTTTAGACATTTTACACCTCACTTGGGTTCGAGGGAATCACATCCAGAACAGGATGGAACACAGGAGCCATCTTGGATGGGTCTATTGTCCTTTACAGAGATCTGGAACCTTTTGCATGACCAATCTGATTCTAGACAGATCTAAAAGCTAAAGGAACAAATCTTAATGCTAAAGTCTGAGTCAAAATGAAAGACTTGCTGAAGTGCTTCAGTTTGGTTCAATCAGTTATAAAGACACAAACTGGACATTACAACGAGGTTTCTCTGATAAAAAGTCCATGAGGTGAAGAGCAGAGATCAGCCAAGCCTCCAACACAAAGTCTCAGTCTCTTCTGAAATTTAACACGAAGAGATCCTGGTTGATGTCCAAAGTTAAAATAATTTGTAGGAGAGGGTCAATGTAACTCCAAGGGCTCATCTGGGAATTGAACCCACAACCTCTGACACCCACAGTGAGACTCATACTCCGAGACCAACGAGCCGAAGTGTTCAAGAAGCTAAAGGACTCAACTGATTGTCATAAATAAGTCAGGAGATCAGGACTCCTGACAGTCTTGACAGAGCTCCTGGAATGACCACATCCTGACCAAAGTAAATTAAAACATTAGTCATGGCCGACCTTGACGAAATGAAGCTGAAAGTTCAACTGCTGTTGGAGGATTTGTAACTTTATGGTCCATTTGACCTGAAGCAGTTTTCAGGTTTGTGAGTGAGTTCTGTCAGAGCCTCTGAAGCTTGTGTGTCTCCGTCAGGATTCATTTTAATACATGGCTTACTGCCATGAGGACAAGTTCTCTTTGACATTTAAAATGGAGACGGTCTGATCTGATGTGTTAGCATTGATGCTTCAGACAGTGTTTCATGAAGCTTCATTTGGCCAGTATGGGGATTGAACCCATGACCTTGGTGTTATTAGCACCACACTCTGACCAGCTGAGCTCCCCGGCCCACGTTGGTGAAAACATCTACTTTCTTTCTTCCAATATTTGTGTTGAATGTGATTGTAAATCTTTTCTATACAAGAGCAAAACAAGATGTGAAACATCCAAAGAAACCATCAGTTATTCATCCAAATCTTCTGCATCCTGGATCAACCAGCAGCAGGAAACTAGAAATGTCCTGATCCAGACTCTTCTGGTGGAAGTGGGATTTGAACCGACACCTCCAGAAGAGATTGTAACAAGAACACAGCTTCTTGGACCACTTGGTTTCCTCACTCAACTCATCTCACTCTGGTTCGTTGGTCTCGGGTGCGAGAGGGTGCGAGAGGTCCCGGGTTCAATTCCCAGACAAGCCCTTTGTTCATCAACCATGATCCTTTGTGTTAATGAGTGAAGTTCTTCTTCCTGGTTGGAATGAGAAGCAGACTTTAAATGAAACAGGGAAGGAAGGCTGGGAATCCCAGCACTGACTGTTCCAACCAGCAATTGTCACAGAAAAACACCAAAACCACCAAGAATCCTTCAATTCAACTACTAAGTGTTTATTAACAAACGTCTAGTCCTAAATCACCAATCTACCAATCACATCTGATCAATAAACATCAAGTCAGATCTCATCAAACAACACAATACAAAACAAGAGCCAGCAAAGAAAGTGTGTGTGTGTGTGTGTGTGTGTGTGTGTGTGTGTGTGTGTGTGTGTGTGTGTGTGTGTGTGAAAGAGAGAAGGGAACGAGTGTGTGTGACTTTGTGGGTAATGAGTGTAATGACCACAAATGTCCACCAGAGGGAGGTAGACGTCAGAGGTCCCGTGTAATAAACCCAGGCGGTCACCAGAGGGCGTGAAACGGCACAATAGCTCAGAGTAGGGAATGTTTGTAATTACCCACACAGTCACTAGAGGCGTTTGGCGCACTCTGACTGGGATGGCGAGTGGAGTCTATTATATTGGAAAAAGATATATATATATATATATATATATATATATATATATATATATATATATATATATATATATATATATATATATATTATTATTATTATTTTTTTTTTATTTATTTTTTTTTTCTAATATTTCAACTTATTACAATATTTTATTATTTTAAGCCAATTCTGTTTTACGCTTCTTTGGAAAATTTTACACAAGGTTTTTGTCTATTATTGAAATGTTCTTCATTACATTGTTGGATCTTTAAAATGTGACCTCCCTTGTACTTCCTGGAAAGTTTTTATTACATTTAAAAAAATAAAAAACTGATCCAGGTTCACTGGTGTTTCTTTATAATTTAAGAAAACCAAATTCATTCTCAATTATGTCTTTTTGAGTTAAACCAAATGAAAAATAATAGAATTACTGCAACACAAATAGTAGCAGAGGGAGCAGTGGGTGGAGCAGAGGGAGTAGTGGGTGGAGCAGTGGGAGAAGCAGGTGAAGCAGAGGGAGTAGTGGGAGCAGAAGTGGGAGTAGCAAGTGAAGCAGAGGGAGTAGTGGGTGGAGCAGTGGGAGCAGAAGTGGGAGCAGAGGGTGAAGCTGAGGGAGTAGTGGGTGGAGCAGTGGGAGTAGCAGAGGGAGCAGTGGGTGGAGCAGTGGGAGTAGCAGAGGGAGTAGTTGGTGGAGCAGTGGGAACAGCAGGTGAAGCAGAGGGAGTAGTGGGTGGAGCAATGGGAGTAGCAGAGGGAGTAGTGGGTGGAGCAGTGGGAGTAGCAGAGGAGGCAGTGGGTGGAGCAGTGGGAGAAGCAGGTGAAGCAGAGGGAGTAGTGGGTGGAGCAGTGGGAGCAAAAGTGGGAGCAGCAGGTGAAGCAGAGGGAGTAGTGGGTGGAGCAGTGGGTGGAGCAGTGGGAGCAGAAGTGGGAGCAGAGGGTGAAGCTGAGGGAGTAGTGGGTGGAGCAATAGGAGTAGCAGAGGGAGTAGTGGGTGGAGCAGTGGGAGTAGCAGAGGGAGCAGTGGGTGGAGCAGAGGGAGCAGTGGGTGGAGCAGTGGGAGTAGCAGAGGGAGTAGTTGGTGGAGCAGTGGGAGCAGCAGGTGAAGCAGAGGGAGTAGTGGGTGGAGCAATGGGAGTAGCAGAGGGAGCAGTGGGTGGAGCAGAGGGAGTAGTGGGTGGAGCAGTGGGAGAAGCAGGTGAAGCAGAGGGAGTAGTGGGTGGAGCAGTGGGAGTAGCAGAGGGAGCAGTGGGTGGAGCAGAGGGAGTAGTTGGTGGAGCAGTGGGAGCAGCAGGTGAAGCAGAGGGAGTAGTGGGTGGAGCAATGGGAGTAGCAGAGGGAGTAGTGGGTGGAGCAGTGGGAGAAGCAAGTGAAGCAGAGGGAGTAGTGGGTGGAGCAGTGTGAGCAAAAGTGGGAGCAGCAGGTGAAGCAGAGGGAGTAGTGGGAGCAGAAGTGGGAGTAGCAAGTGAAGCAGAGGGAGTAGTGGGTGGAGCAGTGGGAGCAGCAGGTGAAGCAGAGGGAGTAGTGGGTGGAGCAGTGTGAGCAAAAGTGGGAGCAGCAGGTGAAGCAGAGGGAGTAGTGGGAGCAGAAGTGGGAGCAGCAGAGGGAGCAGTGGGTGAAAGCAGTTGGAGTAGCAGAGGGAGTATTTGGTGGAGCAGTGGGAGCAGCAGGTGAAGCAGAGGGAGTAGTGGGTGGAGCAATGGGAGTAGCAGAGGGAGTAGTGGGTGGAGCAGTGGGAGTAGCAGAGGGAGCAGTGGGTGGAGCAGAGGGAGCAGCAGGTGAAACATAGGGAGTAGTGGGTGGGGCAGTGGGAGCAGCAGGTGAAACAGAGGGAGTAGTGGGTGGAGAAGTGGGAGCAGCAAGTGAAGCAGAGTGAGTAGTGGGTGGAGCAATCGGAGTAGCAGAGGGAGTAGTGGGTGGAGCAGTGGGAGCAGCAGGTGAAACATAGGGAGTAGTGGGTGGGGCAGTGGGAGCAGCAGGTGAAACAGAGGGAGTAGTGGGTGGAGCAGTGGGAGCAGCAAGTGAAGCAGAGTGAGTAGTGGGTGGAGAGCAGGTGAAGCAGAGGAAGTAGTGGGTGGAGAAGTGGGAGCAAAAGTGGGAGCAGCAGGTGAAGCAGAGGGAGTAGTGGGTGGAGCAGTGGGTGGAGCAGTGGGAGCAGAAGTGGGAGCAGAGGGTGAAGCTGAGGGAGTAGTGGGTGGAGCAATAGGAGTAGCAGAGGGAGTAGTGGGTGGAGCAGTGGGAGTAGCAGAGGGAGCAGTGGGTGGAGCAGAGGGAGCAGTGGGTGGAGCAGTGGGAGTAGCAGAGGGAGTAGTTGGTGGAGCAGTGGGAGCAGCAGGTGAAGCAGAGGGAGTAGTGGGTGGAGCAGTGGGAGTAGTGGGTGGAGCAGTGGGAG
This sequence comes from Lipophrys pholis, assembly GCF_963383615.2. Classification (NCBI taxonomy): domain Eukaryota; kingdom Metazoa; phylum Chordata; class Actinopteri; order Blenniiformes; family Blenniidae; genus Lipophrys; species Lipophrys pholis. The sequence goes on from NW_028292149.1 coordinate 1,685,373, forward strand.
AAGCAGGTGAAGCAGAGGGAGTAGTGGGTGGAGCAGTGGGAGTAGCAGAGGGAGCAGTGGGTGGAGCAGAGGGAGTAGTTGGTGGAGCAGTGGGAGCAGCAGGTGAAGCAGAGGGAGTAGTGGGTGGAGCAATGGGAGTAGCAGAGGGAGTAGTGGGTGGAGCAGTGGGAGAAGCAAGTGAAGCAGAGGGAGTAGTGGGTGGAGCAGTGGGAGCAAAAGTGGGAGCAGCAGGTGAAGCAGAGGGAGTAGTGGGAGCAGAAGTGGGAGTAGCAAGTGAAGCAGAGGGAGTAGTGGGTGGAGCAGTGGGAGCAGCAGGTGAAGCAGAGGGAGTAGTGGGTGGAGCAGTGTGAGCAAAAGTGGGAGCAGCAGGTGAAGCAGAGGGAGTAGTGGGAGCAGAAGTGGGAGCAGCAGAGGGAGCAGTGGGTGAAAGCAGTTGGAGTAGCAGAGGGAGTATTTGGTGGAGCAGTGGGAGCAGCAGGTGAAGCAGAGGGAGTAGTGGGTGGAGCAATGGGAGTAGCAGAGGGAGCAGTGGGTGGAGCAGAGGGAGCAGCAGGTGAAACATAGGGAGTAGTGGGTGGGGCAGTGGGAGCAGCAGGTGAAACAGAGGGAGTAGTGGGTGGAGAAGTGGGAGCAGCAAGTGAAGCAGAGTGAGTAGTGGGTGGAGCAATCGGAGTAGCAGAGGGAGTAGTGGGTGGAGCAGTGGGAGCAGCAGGTGAAACATAGGGAGTAGTGGGTGGGGCAGTGGGAGCAGCAGGTGAAACAGAGGGAGTAGTGGGTGGAGCAGTGGGAGCAGCAAGTGAAGCAGAGTGAGTAGTGGGTGGAGAGCAGGTGAAGCAGAGGAAGTAGTGGGTGGAGAAGTGGGAGCAGCAGGTGAATTAGAGGGAGTAATGGGTGGAGCAGTGGGAGGAGAAGTGGGAGCAGCAGGTGAAGCAGAGGGAGTAGTGGGTGGAGCAGTGGGAGCAGATGTGGGAGTAGCAGGTGAAGAAGGGAGTAGTGGGTGGAGCAGTGGGAGCAGCAGGTGAAGCAGAGGGAGTAGTGGGTGGAGCAGTGGGAGCAAAAGTGGGAGCAGCAGGTGAAGCAGAGGGAGTAGTGGGAGCAGAAGTGGGAGTAGCAAGTGAAGCAGAGGGAGTAGTGGGTGGAGCAGTGGGAACAGAAGTGGGAGCAGAGGGAGCAGTGGGAGTAGCAGAGGGAGCAGTGGGTGGAGCAGAGGGAGTAGTGGGTGAAGCAGTGGGAGAAGCAGGTGAAGCAGAGGGAGTAGTGGGTGGAGCAGTGGGAGCAGAAGTGGGAGTAGCAAGTGAAGCAGAGGGAGTAGTGGGTGGAGCAGTGGGAGAAGCAGGTGAAGCAGAGGGAGTAGTGGGTGGAGCAGTGGGAGCAAAAGTGGGAGCAGCAGGTGAAGCAGAGGGAGTAGTGGGAGCAGAAGTGGGAGTAGCAAGTGAAGCACAGGGAGTAGTGGTTGGAGCAGTGGGAACAGAAGTGGGAGCAGAGGGTGAAGCTGAGGGAGTAGTGGGTGGAGCAGTGGGAGTAGCAGAGGGAGCAGTGGGTGGAGCAGTGGGAGTAGCAGAGGGAGTAGTTGGTGGAGCAGTGGGAGCAGCAGGTGAAGCAGAGGGAGTAGTGGGTGGAGCAATGGGAGTAGCAGAGGGAGTAGTGGGTGGAGCAGTGGGAGTAGCAGAGGGAGCAGTGGGCGGAGTTGAGGGAGTAGTGGGTGGAGCAGTGGGAGCAGCAGGTGAAGCAGAGGGAGTAGTGGGTGGAGCAGTGGGAGTAGCAGAGGGAGTAGTGGGTGGAGCAGAGGGAGTAGTGGGTGGAGCAGTGGGAGAAGCAGGTGAAGCAGAGGGAGTAGTGGGTGGAGCAGTGGGAGTAGCAGAGAGCAGTGGGTGGAGCAGTGGGAGCAGCATGTGAAGCAGAGGGAGTAGTGGGTGGAGCAATCGGAGTCGCAGAGGGAGTAGTGGGTGGAGCAGTGGGAGTAGCAGAGGGAGCAGTGGGTGAAGCAGAGGGAGTAGTGGGTGGAGCAGTGGGAGTAGCAGAGGGAGCAGTGGGCGGAGCAGAGGGAGTAGTGGGTGGAGCAGTGGGAGCAGCAGGTGAAGCAGAGGGAGTAGTGGGTGGACCAGTGGGAGTAGCAGAGGGAGCAGTGGGTGGAGCAGTGGGAGTAGCAGAGGGAGTAGTTGGTGGAGCAGTGGGAGCAGCAGGTGAAGCAGAGGGAGTAGTGGGTGGAGCAATGGGAGTAGCAGAGGGAGTAGTGGGTGGAGCAATGGGAGTAGCAGAGGGAGTAGTGGGTGGAGCAGTGGGAGAAGCAAGTGAAGCAGAGGGAGTAGTGGGTGGAGCAGTGGGAGCAAAAGTGGGAGCAGCAGGTGAAGCAGAGGGAGTAGTGGGAGCAGAAGTGGGAGTAGCAAGTGAAGCAGAGGGAGTAGTGGGTGGAGCAGTGGGAGCAGCAGGTGAAGCAGAGGGAGTAGTGGGTGGAGCAGTGTGAGCAAAAGTGGGAGCAGCAGGTGAAGCAGAGGGAGTAGTGGGAGCAGAAGTGGGAGCAGCAGAGGGAGCAGTGGGTGAAAGCAGTTGGAGTAGCAGAGGGAGTATTTGGTGGAGCAGTGGGAGCAGCAGGTGAAGCAGAGGGAGTAGTGGGTGGAGCAATGGGAGTAGCAGAGGGAGTAGTGGGTGGAGCAGTGGGAGTAGCAGAGGGAGCAGTGGGTGGAGCAGAGGGAGCAGCAGGTGAAACATAGGGAGTAGTGGGTGGGGCAGTGGGAGCAGCAGGTGAAACAGAGGGAGTAGTGGGTGGAGAAGTGGGAGCAGCAAGTGAAGCAGAGTGAGTAGTGGGTGGAGCAATCGGAGTAGCAGAGGGAGTAGTGGGTGGATTAGTGGGAGCAGCAGGTGAAACATAGGGAGTAGTGGGTGGGGCAGTGGGAGCAGCAGGTGAAACAGAGGGAGTAGTGGGTGGAGCAGTGGGAGCAGCAAGTGAAGCAGAGTGAGTAGTGGGTGGAGAGCAGGTGAAGCAGAGGAAGTAGTGGGTGGAGAAGTGGGAGCAGCAGGTGAATTAGAGGGAGTAATGGGTGGAGCAGTGGGAGGAGAAGTGGGAGCAGCAGGTGAAGCAGAGGGAGTAGTGGGTGGAGCAGTGGGAGCAGATGTGGGAGTAGCAGGTGAAGAAGGGAGTAGTGGGTGGAGCAGTGGGAGCAGCAGGTGAAGCAGAGGGAGTAGTGGGTGGAGCAGTGGGAGCAAAAGTGGGAGCAGCAGGTGAAGCAGAGGGAGTAGTGGGAGCAGAAGTGGGAGTAGCAAGTGAAGCAGAGGGAGTAGTGGGTGGAGCAGTGGGAACAGAAGTGGGAGCAGAGGGAGCAGTGGGAGTAGCAGAGGGAGCAGTGGGTGGAGCAGAGGGAGTAGTGGGTGAAGCAGTGGGAGAAGCAGGTGAAGCAGAGGGAGTAGTGGGTGGAGCAGTGGGAGCAAAAGTGGGAGCAGCAGGTGAAGCAGAGGGAGTAGTGGGAGCAGAAGTGGGAGTAGCAAGTGAAGCACAGGGAGTAGTGGGTGGAGCAGTGGGAGTAGCAGAGGGAGCAGTGGGTGGAGCAGTGGGAGTAGCAGAGGGAGTAGTTGGTGGAGCAGTGGGAGCAGCAGGTGAAGCAGAGGGAGTAGTGGGTGGAGCAATGGGAGTAGCAGAGGGAGTAGTGGGTGGAGCAGTGGGAGTAGCAGAGGGAGCAGTGGGCGGAGTTGAGGGAGTAGTGGGTGGAGCAGTGGGAGCAGCAGGTGAAGCAGAGGGAGTAGTGGGTGGAGCAGTGGGAGTAGCAGAGGGAGTAGTGGGTGGAGCAGAGGGAGTAGTGGGTGGAGCAGTGGGAGAAGCAGGTGAAGCAGAGGGAGTAGTGGGTGGAGCAGTGGGAGTAGCAGAGAGCAGTGGGTGGAGCAGTGGGAGCAGCATGTGAAGCAGAGGGAGTAGTGGGTGGAGCAATCGGAGTCGCAGAGGGAGTAGTGGGTGGAGCAGTGGGAGTAGCAGAGGGAGCAGTGGGTGAAGCAGAGGGAGTAGTGGGTGGAGCAGTGGGAGTAGCAGAGGGAGCAGTGGGCGGAGCAGAGGGAGTAGTGGGTGGAGCAGTGGGAGCAGCAGGTGAAGCAGAGGGAGTAGTGGGTGGACCAGTGGGAGTAGCAGAGGGAGCAGTGGGTGGAGCAGTGGGAGTAGCAGAGGGAGTAGTTGGTGGAGCAGTGGGAGCAGCAGGTGAAGCAGAGGGAGTAGTGGGTGGAGCAATGGGAGTAGCAGAGGGAGTAGTGGGTGGAGCAGTGGGAGTAGCAGAGGGAGCAGTGGGCGGAGTTGAGGGAGTAGTGGGTGGAGCAGTGGGAGCAGCAGGTGAAGCAGAGGGAGTAGTGGGTGGAGCAGTGGGAGTAGCAGAGGGAGTAGTGGGTGGAGCAGAGGGAGTAGTGGGTTGAGCAGTGGGAGAAGCAGAGAGCAGTGGGTGGAGCAGTGGGAGCAGCATGTGAAGCAGAGGGAGTAGTGGGTGGAGCAATCGGAGTCGCAGAGGGAGTAGTGGGTGGAGCAGTGGGAGTAGCAGAGGGAGCAGTGGGTGAAGCAGAGGGAGTAGTGGGTGGAGCAGTGGGAGTAGCAGAGGGAGCAGTGGGCGGAGCAGAGGGAGTAGTGGGTGGAGCAGTGGGAGCAGCAGGTGAAGCAGAGGGAGTAGTGGGTGGACCAGTGGGAGTAGCAGAGGGAGCAGTGGGTGGAGCAGTGGGAGTAGCAGAGGGAGTAGTTGGTGGAGCAGTGGGAGCAGCAGGTGAAGCAGAGGGAGTAGTGGGTGGAGCAATGGGAGTAGCAGAGGGAGTAGTGGGTGGAGCAGTGGGAGTAGCAGAGGGAGCAGTGGGCGGAGTTGAGGGAGTAGTGGGTGGAGCAGTGGGAGCAGCAGGTGAAGCAGAGGGAGTAGTGGGTGGAGCAATCGGAGTCGCAGAGGGAGTAGTGGGTGGAGCAGTGGGAGCAGCATGTGAAGCAGAGGGAGTAGTGGGTGGAGCAATCGGAGTCGCAGAGGGAGTAGTGGGTGGAGCAGTGGGAGTAGCAGAGGGAGCAGTGGGTGAAGCAGAGGGAGTAGTGGGTGGAGCAGTGGGAGTAGCAGAGGGAGCAGTGGGCGGAGCAGAGGGAGTAGTGGGTGGAGCAGTGGGAGCAGCAGGTGAAGCAGAGGGAGTAGTGGGTGGAGCAGAGGGAGTAGTGGGTGGAGCAGTGGGAGCAGCAGGTGAAGCAGATGGAGTAGTGGGTGGAGCAGTATGGAAAATACATTGATGCTCAATTGCTTCAAAGGCCTTATAGAAGTCCAGAAAAAGGATGAAACTTCCATCAGAGTATAAGTCTGAGTAGTAAATTAAATCTAGTACTGGTCTGGTATTATTAGAGAAATGTCTGTTTCTCATGAAGCCTGATTGAGTTTCATCAATTATCTGATCGAAGAGAAGAAAGTTCAGCAGTTCAGGTTCTGCTGAACAAAATGATGTCATTTCCTTCTTCCAGCTTCTTCTGGCTGAAGAAATGAGTTTGGGCTGTTCCAACCATCCTGCTGAACTCTGTAGGAGCTGCTCTGCTGAACCTGCTGCTCTGCCATGTGCTGCTCATGTGTTCCAGTTCTCTCATGACTATCAGTCATATCTTAATCATATTTATCTTGTAACATCGCTACTGTACGAGCGCCGCAGCTCGTTAAAATGTCGGAGTGCAGGCTTTAACATGATGTACCTGAACGCATCACAAACAGCTGTCAGCTCCTGGAGTTTAAACCGGACCAACATGGAGCTCTGACAAAAACTCTCTTTATTACTGAAACAGTTCAGAGAACTGTGTTTCTGAAAGTACTGGAGGACAGAAATAATCTGTGCAGTTGAAAGTTTAAACGCCACATCACAGACGTGTACTTCCCTCTGGTGGACATTTGTGGTCATTACACTCATTCCCCACTCAGGCACACACACACACACACACACACACACACACACACACACACACACACACACACACACACACACACATACACACACATACACACACTTGTTCCCTTCTCTCTCTCTCTCTCTCTCTCTCTCTCTCTCTCTCTCTCTCTCTCTCTCTCTCTCTCTCTCTCACACACACACACAAACACACACACTCGTTCCCTTCTCTCTCTCTCTCTCTCTCTCTCTCTCTCTCTCTCTCTCTCTCTCTCTCTCTCACACACACACACACACACACACACACACACACACACACACACAGATCCCTGTCCTGTGTTCAGCTTCATACTTTCACTCACCAAACGTTTCTTCCTGGTATTTCTTGTCCTACAATAAAACAAACATAGATATACTCTATGCTGCACGGCCTATCAGCACCTGTTGAGGTGACGTGTCTGCAGCGCCGCCATCTTGGGGAGGTATTCCTGCTTGTGCTAAACATAAAGATCCACAAAAGAAATTGTAGTTCTTTCCAGGTATCAACACAAATAAAACCTCATTTTAAAGCTGAGGAAAAGCTCCATCCTGTGGAAACCTCATGGAGGAATTACTGGGAAGGGAAAGTCTTAAAACATGAGAAGACTAATAAAACTGGGAACAATAAACTTAAATACTCCCTAATCTGATGTTGGGGTCAGCGTTGGATCAGAATATGCTAATTACTCTAGTGATAGGCTACCGGGAGGTTCTGAACCACCAGAGGTCATTTACATATAAACAAATCATCAAACGGAGGTAAATTGTTATTTACTCCTTGATAATTACTGATCACTAGCTGTAGACCACCAAAGTAATGGATTACTGGAGTAATAGATTACTAAGGCAGTGTACCAAGTGTAAGTTATGCAGGGCTACAAGGGTTGATTAAAGTAAACAGTCAGTGGTCGACCGACAGCTGTGAGCTATAAAGGATCACTTGACGGGAGGAACCTCCAGAGGTGTCGGATCACTAAGGTGGTCCACAAGTGATACGACTGGTCAATAGGAGTGACTGGTCAGTAAGAGTGACCTGTCAATAAGAGTGACCGGCCAATAGGAGTGACCTGTCAATAGGAGTGACTGGTCATAGGAGTGACTGGTCAATAGGAGTGACTGGTCAGTAGGAGTGACTGGTCAGTAGGAGTGACCGGTCAATAGGAGTGATCGGTCGATAGGAGTGACTGGTCAGTAGGAGTGACTGGTCAATAGGAGTGACTGGTCAATAAGAGTGACCGATCAATAGGAGTGACCGGTCGATAGGAGTGACTGGTCAATAGGAATGACTGGTCAGTAGGAGTGACTGGTCAATAGGAGTCACTGGTCAGTAGGAGTGACTGGTCAATAGGAGTGACCGGTCAATAGGAGGGACTAGTCACTAGGAGTGACCGGTCAATAGGAGTGACTGGTCAATAGGAGTGACTGGTCAATAAGAGGGACTGGCCAGTAGGAGTGACTGGTCAATAGGAGTGACTGGTCAATAGGAGTGACCAGTCAATAGGAGTGACTGGTCAATAAGAGTGACCGGTCAATAGGAGTGACTAGTCAATAGGAGTGACTGCTCAATAAGAGTGACTGGTCAATTGGAGTAACTGGTCAATAAGAGTGACTGTTCAGTAGGAGGGACTAGTCAATAGGAGTGACCGGTCAATAGGAGTGACTGGCCAATAGAAGTGACTGGTCAGTAGGAGTGACTGGTCAATAGGTGTGGCCAGTCAATAGGAATGACTAGTCAATAGGAGTGAATGGCAAATAGGAGTAACTGGTCAATAAGAGTGGCTGGTCAATAGGAGTGACTGGTCAATAAGAGTAACCGGTCAATTGGAGTGACCTGTCAATAAGAGTGACTGGTCAACAGGAGTGATTGGCCAATAGGAGTGACTGGTCAATAGGAGTGACCGGTCAATAGGAGTGACTGGTCAATAGGAGTGACCGGTCAATAAGAGTGACCGGTCAATAGGAGTGACTGGTCAATAAGAGTGACTGGTCAACAGGAGTGATTGGCCAATAGGAGTGATTGGCCAATAGGAGTGACCGGTCAATAGGAGTGACTGGTCAATAGGAGTGACTAGTCAATAGGAGTAACCGGTCAATAGGAGTGACTGGTCAATAGGAGTGACTGGTCAATAAGAGTGACTTGTCAATAAGAGTGACTGGTCAATAAGAGTGACTGGTCAACAGGAGTGATTGGCCAATAGGAGTGACCGGTCAATAGGAGTGACCGGTCAATAGGAGTGACTGGTCAATAAGAGTGACTAGTCAACAGGAGTGACCGGTCAATAGGAGTGACTGGTCAATAAGAGTGACTGGTCAATAAGAGTGATTGGCCAATAGGAGTGATTGGCCAATAGGAGTGACCGGTCAATAGGAGTGACCGGTCAATAGGAGTGACTGGTCAATAAGAGTGACTGGTCACTCCTTGGTTAACAACCGCCGGTCACTGGTGTGAACTACCGAAGCATCTGTGGAGCCACAGGAGGCGACTCGCTGAAGCAACCTGGGAAGAACTCAAACTGCTCGGAGTCACAAATGGTTACTGACCAATCAATGATCAACAGTACTTGATTACCAGTGACGACTAAAGTACAGGAAGTAATTTATGATTCAAGTTATTAATGAAAGAAATCTGGGATTTATAAATTAATAGTTGAAGGGAGGTTAAACTACTTCAGTGGAATGAATCACCGAGGGTGATCTACAAGTCATTTAGGATAGATTGTTAATCAAACTAATTGTGTTATTTATTTAGTAACAATCAGAAGTAATCAAGAAGAAGCTTGAATTAATTAAGTAAAGTCATGATTTATCAATTAATACAATGAATTACTTAAATGCACTAAACCATTAAAAAGGAATTAAATGCAGCAATATTAATTAAATAAACTTGTGATTAATAAATTAATAATTCTGGATAATTAGATGCTGAGATGCAAGAAAACCACTGAAAAATGATTAAAAACAATCTTGATTATTAATTAAATAAATGTATTAATTTATTAATTAATAAGAAATACTAATTATATTTCTGCAATGAAGTCACGGACCAATAGCTTTAGAGGAAATTCAAGTTGTGATTAAATTAATTGAGTATTAAATCAATCAATAATACTGCGAGTAATTAGACACCAAAATGATTTAAAAGCAATGCGGGTTATTCCAGCAATAAACCTGCATTCATTAGCCAACAACTCTTAAGTGTATTAAATTACTGAAAGTGTTAAAATCATTGAAATTGATTTAAACCGTTCAAACTATTAATCAATGAATATTACGGTTACTTAATCAGAGAGTCGGGGCTCCAGCTGAAGTTAGGATCTTAAACTAAACATCAGTCTTATTAAATGAGTGAAGTTCTTCTTCCTGGTTGGAATGAGAAGCAGAACTTTAAATGAAACAGGGAAGGAAGGCTGGGAATCCCAGCACTGACTGTTCCAACCAGCAGTCGTCACAGAAAAACACCAAAACCACCAAGAATCCTTCAATTCAACTACTAAGTGTTTATTAACAAACGTCTATTCCTAAATCATCAATCTACCAATCACATCTGATCAATAAACATCAAGTCACATCTCATCAAACAACACAATACAAAACAAAAGCCAGCAAAGAAAGTGTGTGTGTGTGTGTGTGTGTGTGTGTGTGTGTGTGTGTGTGTGTGTGTGCGTGCGTGCGTGCGTGCGTGCGTGTAGGTGTGTGACTGAGTGGGGAATGAGTGTAATGACCACAAATGTCCACCAGAGGGAGGTAGACGTCAGCGGTCCCATGCAATTACCCAGGCGGCCACCAGAGGGCACCAGACGGCACAGTGACTCAGAGTGGGGAATGGGTGTAATTCCCCACACGGTCACTAGAGGCGTTTTTCGCGCTCTGCCTGGGATGGCGTGACGTCACTGGGCTCCGTGCACAGCTCGTTAGGCCTGATTGAGCGCACCGGGCTTCACGTGGCTGAGAAATCCCAGCGGCAGTGAACTACACACGTTCCCAGGGACACAGTGAAAAGAGGTGATCGGGAACAGCTGAGAGAGAGAGAGAGAGAGAGAGAGAGAGAGAGAGAGAGAGAGAGAGAGAGAGAGAGAGAGAGAGAGAGAGAGAGAGAGAGAGAGAGAGAGAGAGAGAGACTCAAACTCAAACTCAAACTCAGTCGGAGCTCAGAAACTTTATTAGATGGAAAAACTGCCCCAATCCAGTGGAGTTAATCCAATGAGGTGTTTTTGTTGAGTGCAGTCTGTTGTCCTCGTCAGGCAGGTTGTCCTCATTAAGGGGAGGTAACAGTTAAATATGTGTCGGTGCAGTGACGTGTCCCCCCAGCAGGGGGCAGGTGGTGCAGTGGACAACATGTCTGACAGAGTGTGGTGCTACTAACACCAAGGTCCTGGGTTCAAGCTCTGGAATGAAAGAGGGATTATTTAGAGATTACTTTAAAACCTCTGCTGCTGAAGCTCAGATGTACGGATGACAGCAGGTAATGCAACACTAAGAGTGAGCAGAAGGAGGCGCTGTGGCTGAGCTGCTCAAAGTACCTGTCTAGTAAACAGGAGGTCTTGGGTTCAAATCCCAGCAGTGCCTCACAACATTCCATTTGGAAAGTGACTGCAGGTCTTTATGTGAAGACAAGTGGACAGTTTGTCTCTCTGGATTTCAAATCGTCTGTCTAAAGTCAGAGTGTCAGTGTGAGAAAGAATTTGTCAATCTGAATCTACAGAAGTCATCTTGTGTTTTTTCTGGAATTAGATTTTGAAATGTGTAAATAATCTGCTCCTCTGTATGAGAACTTGTACATGTAATAAGATTAGTCAGTCGTACAAAGAGTTATCAATACATACGAAGATATTTTTGGAGTTGAAAAGTTTGTTTTCATCTTCAAATGATGAAAATACAAACAACTCACCAGTTTCCAGAGGAGCACTTTCACAATCGTCTGTTTGTTTCCACGTGACTTTTGCTCCAGTTGTGTCATGACAGGATTGATAAAGAGCATTACAGTAATCAATTAGTGAGCTGATAGAGCAGGAATTGTCCTTTCAAGGTGGCTGTGATTTAAAAAAGGCTTTACTTTGGTTCTAATGTAGAGTTGATTAAAACAAACTGCTCTGGTTTCCACACTCAGTTTCCACACTCAGTATCTGCTGGTACCTTATGGTACAGTTCAGGTTCTCATGTGTTTTCACTGACTAAAGTTGTGGAGGGTACCAAAAGTACCGTAGCCCACCGTCAGCCCTCTGTTGTGGCAGCGAGCACGTCGGTACGATTCCATAAGGAGGAGCTACAATGCAGCCGTCTGGATCCTGCCAACAACACTGCTCAATACTTTAATGTTCCACAAAGACTCTTCTTCAGTCTGATAGATTCATTTAGATGTACTTCATTCTCCTCAAATGTATATGTCTGACCTATTCATGTTATTCTCATCTCAGAACACCAAGGTCCTGGGTTCAATTCCCAAACTGGCCATAGAACTGACTGCTAACAAGTAAATGTGTAGAGTTCAGTCGTCTCAGCTCTGTAATGAAAGACTGAGTCATTTCTTTACATGAGGAACTTATTAGAAAGAAACTTGTGGACATTGAACAGTGTGAGAGTCCAAACTCTTTTGTGGTCACGTCTTGTTCCTCCTGCAGTTTCAATGTCTTCAGGACATTCAGGTCATGCAGTGAAAAGAGACGATGACTTTGGAAGACATCTTTGTCTTCTTTCTTTAACCTGCTCCGACCAAGACAACAACAATCAGCAGAGAGACCAAACAACAACAGGAAGAGCAAAACTACAGGTCAACTTAGAGAAAGAGTCCTGGGAAAAGACATCCCATAATGCCTTGCACTGTCCCACCTGACAGCATCAGCAGCGTCCCACAGCCGCCACCACAATACAAACATCTTGGTGGAAGTTTTCAAGGATCCAGACAAAATGTGGCAGCAGATTTGAACCTTCAAGCAGATTGACTCATGTGGCAGGATGTGGAGGACACAATGTCAAAGTCAACATCAAATCCATAAAGGAGCTAAAACCAGGATCAGATGTTGAGACAATAGAGAAGTGTGTATAAATGTATGAACTCTCCACCTTTTGACATTAGTGAACACACCTGACACTTTATCAAGGAAGTGAGTTTGTCAGTGTTTGGTTGAAATGTTGGCGTCATGGGACCACGTGGCCTAATGGATAAGGCGTCTGACTTCGGATCAGAAGGTTGAGGGTTCAAGTCCCTTCGTGGTTAAAAATATCCATCATGTAGTATTTGAAGTACCATCAGAGAGTCTCATCATGGTTTCACCACATTTACTAGACTTCTGCTGGAAAAGCTTTTTCACCATCAGTCATTGTGTCAAAAACTCGATCTTCTGAACACATCTTAAGTTTACATGGACTGACTTTCAGTCGTCGCTCCGTCCTCTTTGTCCTTTTTCATCGTCTGCTGTCCCTCCTTTTACCTCCTCGCCTGCTGCTCCTGTTGCTCATTGGTTGGTTGGTTGCTGCTTGGCTTTGGTGAGTGTGTCTGTTGCCTTCAGGGGCAATGGGAAATAAAACCACAACATGAAAGAAACACTAGACCAACCATATGTAGGAGGGGGTCATGGTAATCCCAAGGGCACATCCGGGAATGCCAGGACGAATAGTGAAATAGAATTTTTTTTTATTGAAGTGGATTGATGTTCACTTTAATTTGAAAACAATAAATTGCTCAATCCACACTCTCTCTGTTCTGCCTTCTGTCTCTGTTTCCATTATTAATCCTACTAATTGATCAGTTGTGTTATTACAGGCTGTCACTGTCATAGTGTCTAATGTAGGATTTACTTTGTTTTTTATATGTTGATTGTTCAGGTGTGAGACTTTATTTTTGGAATAAAAGCTGTTGATCCAGTCTGTTTTCAGCAGCGACCAAATTCAGTTCAGATCCACATCAGAATCTTAATGTGATTTGTTAACAAGTGAAAGAGCCAATAGGTTGTAAGGGCCCATGACTCCACCCCTCTGAAATGTGACACTTCATGCAAGTAGTTAAAACACGTACATACAGTACTAACATACATACATTACATACAGTACATTCATAACACTTAATACATAATACATACATACATACATACATACATACATACATACATACATACATACATACATACATACATACATAAACATAAATAAATAAATACACGCAGATGTATTTATTTTATTATTGTCCCACTTTCTCCTTTTGAGCATTTTTTAACCGTGACATGCGGCCTACCCTGATCGTCATCATCTTCGTTCCTGTTCCAATCTTCTGAGTTTCTGTTTTCATCCGAGTCGATGTCTCCCTTAGTTTTCTGTTGAACAACGTGCATTTTTTGTGAATCAGTTATATTTCTGTTGTGAGATTTTTCCGATTCTTGAAGTTTTGGGTTTGTTCCTTTCAATGTTGGAACCATGTCATCATCTGAGGCCTCAGAAGACAAAGGGACATAATCACTGTCCTCATCATGACTGCTTTCTGAAGAATTATCTGCTGATATGCAATCCTCCTGAAATGATACCAAAATATGATGTTTGTCAGATGTTCAATTCAATTCAACTTTATTAATATAACTCAGGGGTGTCCAAACTGGGTCCTGGAGGGCCGGCGTCCTGCAGGTTTAGCTCTCTCCCAGTTGTAACACACCTGATTGCGATGAAGGGCTCCTTATTGGGCTTTTTCACAACCTTGGTGATGACATCATCATTAGATTCAGGTAAGCTGAAGCAGGGAGGAACTAGAACATGCAGGACACCGGCTCTCCAGGACCGGAGCTGGACACCCCTGATATAACTAGTTAAGTAGGATGATTCAGTCACATTTGTGGTCTTTGCTGTTGCATTTTGAGTTTTTACTGTTGTATTGTGGCTTTTCCTGTTGTATTGTGATGTTGGCCCTTCTGGGACACCGTGAATTTATTAAATAAACTCTATGTCCATTATTTTGCTATGATCCACGTCAAAATGAGAAATAAGACTTAAAAACAATACATACCACTTCATCCACTTCTTTCTCCTTTTCCTTGTTCTTCATCTTCTGTGAAGACAAATTGGGAACATTTCACATATTAACAAAAAACAATGTTTCAAGTATACATACACAAATAAAACAAAAATAAACATAAATTTAACTGGTGGTGTTATCCTGAAACACATTCAGAAATAAGTAACCACACTCTTAAATCATTGAAGACAAAAACATATACTTTTGAAAACTGATATAAAAGTACTGAACCCTATATTTTGTCTACTTACTGGGTTATATCTTAGTAATACTTTTAGTACTGATAAGAACTATCAAATGCTTCAGAACTTTAACTCTCTAAATGCTAGTAAATCAGCCTTTTAAATCTTTAAAAGCCTTTAAATTTGAATCAGTCTTTTAAAATGAAGAATCAAATGGAGCTGGAATTGTAGCTTGCTCTTGAAATGATCAGCAAAACGTCTGCGAGCTCAACAGTTGTGTAGTTTTATGCAGAAAATGTAGTGATTTTGGTAACCCAGTAATTCCCACGCTCAGTGAATGCAACAGCAGCAATACTGTGGCGCAGACAGAGCAGGTGTTTAATTGATGGCTCCCCTCCCCCACCTCAGACAGCCCGACCTGGAGCTGAACTGAACTCACCGTCTGACATGAATCCTCCATGAAACCATCCAACTCAACCTTCATCACAGACATTTTTACCGACAGTACTACGATGTTGACTACACATAAATATATTTATATATTGTGTATTTTTAAATAAATTTATACATTTTTTGTTAGTTAGTTACTTAGTTACTTAGTTACTTAGTTAGTTAGTGAGACAAAATGTAAGTTCATAACATCTGGAGTACAAGGCCTGATACTCTTTAAATGTAGCATGTAGCATCTCTGGAGTTGGAGGTCTGAATCTCTTTAAATGTAAAGATGCTGCATGCTACATTCAAAGCGTATCAGGCCTCCAACACCAGAGATGAGGCCTGAACCTCTTTAGATGTAGCATGTAGCATCTATGGCGTGAGAAGCTTGATACTCATAAGCCTGTATCATGTAGCAACTCTGGTGTACCAGGTCTGAATCTCTTTAAATGTAGCATGTAGCATGTAGCATCTATGGTGTGTAAGGTCTGAAACCCTCAAGCATGTCTCATGTAGCATCTCTGGTGTACGAGGCCTGATACTCTATAAATGTAGCATCTATGGTGTGCAAGGTCTGAATCTCTTTAAAAGTAGCATGTAGCATCTCTGGAGTACGAGGCCTGATACTCTTTAAATGTAGCATGTAGCATCTCTGGAGTACGACGTCTGATACTCTTTAAATGTAGCAGACAGCATATCTGAAGTTTGAGGTCTGAATCTCTTTAAATGTAAAGATGCTAAATGTGTGACCCAACTGTGTTGTTTGGTCCACCACAGAAAGTCCAGTTAAAATGTAGGTGGGTTGTGAACGACACAGATGCTCCTGGTACAGTATGAGAGTCTGACTGCTTTCAAAAGGTCCAGTGATCATACAAGAGTATCAGTCACTCTCATACTCACTCTATCAGTCACTCTTGGTTCTATTGACACTAAGAAGCAAAAACACAACACTACTGCCTGGACATGTTTACTGGATCACATTAGGATGGATGGATGGATGGATGGATGGATGGATGGATGGATGACGGATGGATGGATGCATGGAACAATGGATGGATGATGGATGGATGACAGATGGA
Source organism: Lipophrys pholis (assembly GCF_963383615.2). Lineage (NCBI taxonomy): Eukaryota > Metazoa > Chordata > Actinopteri > Blenniiformes > Blenniidae > Lipophrys > Lipophrys pholis. The sequence continues at coordinate 1,700,963 of NW_028292149.1, forward strand.
TGATAGATGGATGGATGGATGGATGGATGAATGATGGATGGATGGATGATGGATGGATGGATGGATGGAAGGAAGGAAGGAAGGAAGGAAGGATGATGGATGGATGAATGGATCGAAGGATCGAAGAATCAAAGGATGGATTGGTAGATGATGGACGATGGATGCATGATGGATGAATGGATGGATGACAGATGGATGGATGGAAGGAATTATGATGGATGGATTGATGGATGGAAGGATGGATTGGTAGATGAATGGATGGATGGATGAGGAAGGATGGATGGATGAATGGATGAATGATGGATGGCTGATGGATGGATGATGGATGGATGACATATGGATGGATAGAAGGATGAATTGGTAGATGGATGGATGGATGAGGATGGATGGATTGGTAGATGGATGGATGAATGGATGAATGATGGATGGATGACAGATTGATAGATGGATGGATGATGGATGGATGGATGGAAGAAAGGTTGAAAAATGGATGGATGGAGGGAGGGAGGGAAGGATGGATGGATGGATAGATGGATGGATGCAATGGAAACCAAGCTGATCCTGTGGTGATCCAGTAGTTAATACAAGGGTTCTTATGTTAAATTTCCATATCTTCATGAGAAATCAACTCATATAAGCCGAAATAGCTCAGCTGGGAGAGCGTTAGACTGAAGATCTAAAGGTCCCTGGTTCAATCCCGGGTTTCGGCAATGACTGCTCTACCAGTTGTTTAAATCCATCAACTCTTACTCTTTAAATGTAGCAGACAGCATATCTGGAGTTTGAGGTCTGAATCTCTTTAAATGTAAAGATGCTAAATGTGTGACCCAACTGTGTTGTTTGGTCCACCACAGAAAGTCCAGTTAAGATGTAGGCGGGTTGTGAACGACACAGATGCTCCTGGTACAGTATGAGAGTCTGACTGCTTTCAAAAGGTCCAGTGATCATACAAGATTATCAGTCACTCTTGGTTCTATTGACAATAAGAAGCAAAAACACAACACTACTGCTTGGACATGTTTACTGGATCACATTAGGATGGATGGATGGATGGAAGGATGCTGGATCTATGATGGAGGATGGATGATGGATGATGGATGATGGATGACGGATGACGGATGGATGGATGGATGGATGGATGATGAACAGACGGATGGATGGATGGATGGATGGATGGATGGATGGATGGATGGAGGGAAGGTGGGATGGATGGATGGATGGATGAATGGATGGATAGACGGATTGATGGATGAATGGAAAGAAGGACGATGGATGAATCCATCCATGGATAGATGATGGATCGATCGATGGATTGGTAGATGATGGAAGCATGATGGATGAATGGATGGATGATGGATGGATGGATGATGGATGGATGGATGGATGGATGGAAGGAAGGAAGGAAGGAAGGAAGGAAGGAAGGATGATGGATGGATGAATGGATCGAAGGATCGAAGGATCGAAGAATCAAAGGATGGAATGGTAGATGATGGACGATGGATGCATGATGGATGAATGGATGGATGACAGATGGATGGATGGAAGGAATTATGATGGATGAATTGATGGATGGAAGGATGGATTGGTAGATGAATGGATGGATGGATGAGAAAGGATGGATTGATAAATGGATGATGGATGGATGGATGAATGGATGAATGATGGATGGCTGATGGATGGATGATGGATGGATGACATATGGATGGATAGAAGGATGAATTGGTAGATGGATGGATGGATGAGGATGGATGGATTGGTAGATGGATGGATGAATGGATGAATGATGGATGGATGACAGATTGATAGATGGATGATGGATGGATGGATGGAAGAAAGGTTGAAAAATGGATGGATGGAGGGAGGGAGGGAAGGATGGATGGATGGATAGATGGATGGATGCAATGGGAACCAAGCTTATCCTGTGGTGATCCAGTAGTTAATACAAGGGTTCTGATGTTAAATTTCCATATCTTCATGAGAAATCAACTCATATAAGCCGAAATAGCTCAGCTGGGAGAGCGTTAGACTGAAGATCTAAAGGTCCCCGGTTCAATCCCGGGTTTCGGAAAGGACTGCTCTACCAGTGGTTTAAATCCATCAACTCTTACTCTTTAAATGTAGCAGTTGGAGTTTGAGGTCTGAATCTCTTTAAATGTAAAGATGCTAAATGTGTGACCCAACTGTGTTGTTTGGTCCACCACAGAAAGTCCAGTTAAAATGTAGGCGGGTTGTGAACGACACAGATGCTCCTGGTACAGTATGAGAGTCTGACTGCTTTCAAAAGGTCCAGTGATCATACAAGATTATCAGTCACTCTTGGTTCTATTGACAATAAGAAGCAAAAACACAACACTACTGCTTGGACATGTTTACTGGATCACATTAGGATGGATGGAAGGATGCTGGATTTATGATGGAGGATGGATGATGGATGATGGATGATGGATGATGGATGACGGATGGATGGATGGATGGATGGATGATGAACAGACGGATGGATGGATGGATGGATGGATGGACGGATTGATGGATGAATGGAAGGAAGGACGATGGATGAATCCATCCATGGATAGATGATGGATCGATCGATGGATTGGTAGATGATGGAAGCATGATGGATGAATGGATGGATGATGGATGGATGACGAATGCACGGATGGATGGATGGATGGATGGATGGATGGATGGATGGATGGAAGACAGATGTAATGATTGATGTATGACGGATGGATTGATGATAGATGGATGGATAAATGGATGGATGATGGATGGATCTCTGGAAGGATGTGTGGATGTATGGACAGATGGATGACGGATGGATGATAGTTGGATAGATAGATGGATGGATGGATGGATGGATGTATGGATGTATGGATGTATGGATGTATGGATGGATGGATGTACGGATGGATGAATGGATGGATGGGTGGATGGATGGATGGATAGATGGATGGATGGATGATGAACAGATGGATGGCTGGATGGATGGATGGATGGATGGATGGATGGATTGATGGATGAATGGATGGATGGATAGACGGATTGATGGATGGATGGATGGATGGATGGATGGATGGATGGATGGATGGATGGATGGATGGATGGATGACGGGTGGATGGATTGATGGATGGATGACGGATAGATGGATGGATTGATGGATGGATGGATGGATGGATGGGTGGATGGTTGGATGGATGGATGGATGGATAGATGGATGGATGCAATGGAAACCAAGCTGATCCTGTGGTGATGCAGTAGTTAATACAAGGGTTCTGGTGTTAAATTTCCATATCTTCATGAGAAATCAACTCATATAAGCCAAAATAGCTCAGCTGGGAGAGCGTTAGACTAAAGATCTAAAGGTCCCTGGTTCAATCCCGGGTTTCGGCAAGGACTGCTCTACCAGTGTTTTAAATCCATCAACTCTTACTCTTTAAATGTAGCATTCAGCATATCTGGAGTTTGAGGTCTGAATCTCTTTAAATGTAAAGATGCTAAATGTTTGACCCAACTGTGTTGTTTGGTCCACCACAGAAAGTCCAGTTAAAATGTAGGTGCGTTGTGAACGACACAGATCCTACTGGTACAGTATGAGAGTCTGACTGCTTTCAAAAGGTCCAGTGATCATACAAGAGTATCAGTCACTCTGATACTTTCTCATGGTTCTATTGACAATAAGAAGCAAAAATACAACACTACTTCTTGGACATGTTTACTGGATCACATTAGGATGGATGGATGGATGGATGGATGGATGGATGGATGGATGGATGGATGGATGGAAGGAAGGATGCTGGATGTATGATGGAGGATGAAGGATGGATGGATGGATGGATGGATGGATGGATGGATGGATGGATGGATGGATGGATGATGGATGATGGATGATGGATGACGGATGGATGGATGGATGGATGGAGGGAGAGATGGATGGATGGATGGATGGATGGATGGATGGATGGGTGGATGGATGGATGGATGGATGGATGGATGGATGGATGGATGGATGGATGGATGGATGGATGGATGGATGGACGGATTGATGGATGAATGGATGGATAGACGGATTGATGGATGAATGGATGATGGATGGATGGATGGAAGGAAGGAAGGAAGGATGATGGATGGATGAATGGATCGAAGGATCGAAGAATCAAAGGATGGATTGGTAGATGATGGACGATGGATGCATGATGGATGAATGGATGGATGACAGATGGATGGATGGAAGGAATTATGATGGATGGATTGATGGATGGAAGGATGGATTGGTAGATGAATGGATGGATGGATGAAGAAGGATGGATTGATAAATGGATGATGGATGGATGGATGAATGGATGAATGATGGATGGCTGATGGATGGATGATGGATGGATGGATGGATAGATGGATGGATGGATGATGAACAGATGGATGGCTGGATGGATGGATGGATGGATTGATGGATGAATGGATGGATGGATAGACGGATTGATGGATGAATGGATGGATGGATGGATGGATGATGGGTGGATGGAAGGATGGATGGATGAATGACAGATGGATGACAGATGGATGGATGGATGGAAGGATTGGTAGATGGATTGATGGATGGATGACCGATGGATGGGTGGATGGAAGGATGGATTGGTAGATGGATGACGAATGGATGGATGGAAGGAAGGATGATGGTTGGATGGATGGATGAATGGATGAATGACGGATATATGGTGGATGGATGGATGACGGATGGATTGATGGTTGGATGAATGATGGGTGGATGGATGTATGGATGGAAGGAAGGATGATGGATGGATTGATGGATCGAATGATGGATTAGTAGATGATGGATGATGGATGCATGATGGATGAATGGATGGATGGTGGATGGAAGGAAGGATGATTGATGGATTGATAGATGGAAGGATGGATTGGTAGATGAATGGATGGATGGATGAGGAAGGATGGATTGGTAGATGGATGGAGGGATGAATGACGGATGGATGGCAGATGGATGGATGGATCGATGATGGATGAATGACAGATGGATGGAACGATAAATGGATGGATTGGTTGATGATGGATGGATGGATGGAAGGAAGGTTGATGAATTGATGGATGGATTGAGGGATGGGTGGATGAATGACAGATAGATAACAGATGGATGGATGAATGGCTGGATGATGGATGGATGGATGGTTGAATGGATGATGGATGGATGGATGATGGATGGATGGAACAATGGATGGATGGATGGATGATGGAAGGATGGATTGGTAGATGGATGGAAGGATGGATGGATGAATGACAGATGGATGACAGATGGATGGATGGATTGGTAGATGGATTGATGGATGGATGACCGATGGATGGATGGATGGAAGGATGGATTGGTAGATGGATGACGGATGGATGGATGGAAGGAAGGATGATGGTTGGATGGATGGATGGATGGATGGATGGATGGATGAATGGATGGATAGATGGATGATGGATGATGGATGGATGGATGGATGGATGGAATATACAGACATGACTTATGTCCACTAGGAAAAAGTTTCCTTTACTCAGTATTGGTGTGAATCTTGGGAACAAATGATAGAAGAAAGTTTTTCTGTTCAACTTTTTAACGAATCCATGACTTTTAAGGCTTTTGGGTTCTTTGTAGAACAATGTGAAGGTTCCAACAACAACAAGGGAAATGTTGTCTCTGAAGTTAGCTAAAGCTTTGTCAAGCAAGGCAGGAGTTGAACCTGGAACCTTCTGATCCGTAGTGAGAAGTGTTCTTCATTGTATTTTCCAGTGGTTTAAATCCATCAACTCTTACTCTTTAAATGTAGCATACAGCATATCTGGAGTTTGAGGTCTGAATCTCTTTAAATGTAAAGATGTGACCCAACTGTGTTGTTTGGTCCACCACAGAAAGTCCAGTTAAAATGTAGGCGGGTTGTGAACGACACAGATGCTCCTGGTACAGTATGAGAGTCTGACTGCTTTCAAAAGGTCCAGTGATCATACAAGATTATCAGTCACTCTTGGTTCTATTGACAATAAGAAGCAAAAACACAACACTACTGCTTGGACATGTTTACTGGATCACATTAGGATGGATGGATGGATGGATGGAAGGATGCTGAATGTATGATGGAGGATGGAGGATGGAGGATGGATGGATGGATGGATGGATGGATGGATGATGAACAGACGGATGGATGGATGGATGGATGGATGGATGGATGGATGGATGGATGGATGGATGGATGGACGGAGGGAAGGTGGGATGGATGGATGGATGGATGAATGGATGGATAGACGGATTGATGGATGAATGGAAGGAAGGACGATGGATGAATCCATCCATGGATAGATGATGGATCGATCGATGGATTGGTAGATGATGGAAGCATGATGGATGAATGGATGGATGATGGATGGATGGATGGATGGATGGATGGATGGATGGATGGATGGATGGATGGATGGATGGATGGAAGACAGATGTAATGATTGATGTATGACGGATGGATTGATGATAGATGGATGGATAAATGGATG